>NC_048311.1:21089467-21096321 GCF_013100865.1 Trachemys scripta elegans
AACAGAGGGTCCTGTGGCACCTTTGAGACTAACAGAAGTATTGGGAGCATAAGCTTTCGTGGGTAAGAACCTCACTTCTTCAGATGCAGTGAGGTTCTTACCCACGAAAGCTTATGCTCCCAATACTTCTGTTAGTCTCAAAGGTGCCACAGGACCCTCTGTTTCTTTTTAGGGTCTGTAGGTCACTCTTAATAATAATAACTGAGGTCACACATTTGTAGCTTCTATAGGCTGAGCCCACTGCACAGACCAGGGGTTCTTTGCATTCCTTCATTTCCCCACAATCTGCCTGTGTGCCACCTCCCCATCCTCTTGTATTTCAGAGACTCCCTCATGCCAGGGGCTATGTGTGTGTCCCCATCCCCCACTTTCATCCATGTCCCCTTTGTCCCCTTATGCCTCACATTTCTCTTTCCACCCATACCAGGGTACCCCATTTCCCCCCCCACCAGGGGTTCTGTGATCTCCCCATTCCTCCACATACTATGGGTTCTCTGTGCCCTCATTCCCTCCATTTCAGGGGCACCTATTCTCCCCCATGCTGTGGGATTCTGTGTGCTCCCCCATTCCCCCATGCTCTCCTCCCCATACCAGGGTCCCCATATTCCCCGGATGAGGGGCATTGTGTGCATCCCCTTCTACCTCATATCAGAGTCCTCCATTCTCTGCCCCACCCTGTGCCAGAGGATCTCTGAGCCCCCCATTCCCCCACCATTATTATTTCTCTCCTTTCTGTCTGGGGGATAAATCATTCAGGGTGTCAACATGTTAAACTCTATTGCGAGGATGGGCAGAGATGAGATGTGCTACCGTTATGCTGGAAGGTGTTAATTGGGGCCATCAACCCGTTCTTTAATCTATAGACAATTGCAGAGGTGCTTGAAGCTATGGCTTGGCTAAGCAGATAGCAGGAGCATTATGTGTCCCCTGTATGCTGCCTACCAGTTTTCTGATTTCCCCCCCAAATCAGTGGGATTCTGCCCAACAATGCCTAGAACATTCCCTGAAATTCTGGAATTGATTGAATGCTGTGTCCAAAAGTTATTGTATTACATCCAAACAGAGAAATGCCCTCAGGTTGAGTGAGGTCTCCAATCCTCCTCAGCCAACTTTTAAAAAAAATTATTATTATTCTTAACAGCAAGCTGGAAGCGGTAAACAAACTCCCACCCCAATCCACACACCCCAGACTTTCATACATCCCCCATTAGTTACTTTTCCAGCTCTGCACCTTGTCCACCTCCTCAGCATGTGAGTGACCCTCATTTTGCACACCCACTGAATGAGAAATCAGTGCAAATTATACTCCTTTATCAGTTGCACACACTTCCACCCAAACCATCACATATGACTTTGCTTCACTCACTTATCTCAGGGCTCGGGATTCTTATTTTCTGTAGGTTTCTGTTGCTTTCCTTTTACTCTCTAGCTCTCTGATGTTTGTGCAGATCACTGGAAAGCAGGCCAGACACTGCCTACCCGGCCTGCTCTAGTCTGGATCAGCTGCTTCTAGAATGATCAAATACAGTGCAGTCAGGTTCACCTAGTACAGCCAGGGGCAGTGTTCTCCTTCCTGCCTTACAGTCTTGAAGTACTGCAAGCTGCTGGAGGAGAAGCAGGAGGGAAATTGGGGAGAAAGTCACCTCCTCCCTTTGATGTCCCAGAATAGACGAAGAAGAGACAGCCAACTAGGAAGTGGCCAAGTCTGCAAAGAGCCCCCAAAGCAATCAGCTGTTTGTGCTTACAGTCTGCCCTTATGAGTTCGAGGAGACCTGGGTAAGCTCTTTGGGGTAGGGACCATCTTTTTGTTCTGTGTCCAGCACCTAGCACAATGGGGTCCTGGTCCATGACTGAGTCTCCTAGGTGCTAAAATAATAATAATTGGCAATGCCAGTCTCTGGGCTGGGAGTTAGTTATTGAGCGGGCTGAGCCTAAGGTGAGGAAGTGCCTTGTCTTGCTCAAGATCAATCCCTTGCTCCCGTTAAGGAATAGCATTGATAAGCTCTGAAGGGAAGTTAATCCAGTCCTCCTTGGCTAAGTGGATAGTGGTTGTGAAACAAGGCCTCAAGAGTGGAGGGAATTTAATTCAGAAAAAAATGAGGAGCCATAGAGGCCTGATTGGGAATCAGGGAAGGGAACATGAAGAGGTCTCACTGACATGTAGGTGGGTATGTGAAAAGCTGCAATTGAGCTCACGGGGCCAAACTCATCCCTGGCAGAAGTGGATGCATTTGCACTGATGTCAGTAGAACTGAGCCTAACCTATCAGTTAATTTGTCCCAAGATGTATAGCGCCGCCCAGTCTCTGTCATCCCTGAGCACACTGCAAGACTCACTACCAAAGATGCCAATTGGTTGATATAGTGAAGTGTTTGGAGGAAGTACTGCCGTCTGTGTGGTAGAACTTCCTAGATCTATATCAGACCACAGCAGTCCCCCCCTGCCCCTTCCCTGCCCACACACAATGGCGGAGAGTTGTCTGCAGAATCATAGAAATGTAGGGCTGGAAGGGATCTCGAGAAGTCATGAAGTCCAGCCCCCTGCGCTGAGGCAGGACCAAGTAAATCTAGACCATCCCTGACAGGGGTTTGTCCTACCTGTTCCTAAAAACCTCCATTGATGCAGATTCCACAACCTCCTATTCCAGAGCTAAACTACCTTTATAGTTAGAATTTTTCCCTAATGTCCAACCTAAATCTCCCTTGCTGCAGATTAAGCCCATTACCTCTTGCTCTGCCTTCAATGGACATGGAGAACAATTGATCACTGTCCTCTTTATAATAGCCCTTAATGTATTTGAAGACCGTTATTAGGTCCTCTCAGTCTTCTTTTCTCAAGAAATGCCCATTTTAAAATATCTTTCCTTATAGGTCAGGTTTTCTAAACCTTTTGTCATTTTTGTAGCTCTTCTCTGGACTCTCTCCATTTTGTCCACATCTTTTTTTAAAGTGTGGCACCCAGAATTGGACACCACACTCCAGCTGAGGCCTCACCAGTGCCAAGTAGAGCATGGAAATTACCTCCCTTGTCTTGGATGCAACACTCCTGTTAATACACCCCAGAGTGATATTGGTCTTTCTCACAACTGCATCACATTGTTGGCTCATATTCAATGTGTGATCTACTATAACCCCCAGATCCTTTTCAGCAGTGCTACCACCTAGCCAGTTATTCCCCATTTTGTAGCTGTGCATTTGATTTTTCTTTCCTACGTGAAGTACTTTGCACTTGTTATTTAATTTCATCTTGTTGATTTTCGACCAATTCTCCAATTTGTCAAGATTGTTTTCAATTCTAATCCTCACCTCCAAAGTGCGTCCAAAACCCCTCCCATCCTGATGTCATCTGCAATTTTTATAAGCCTACTCTCCAATCCATTATCCAAGTCATTAAGGAAAATATTGAACAGTACCAGACCCTGGACTGATCTCTGTGGGACCCCACTAGCTATGCTTCCCAGTTTGACAGTGAACCATTGATAACTACTCTTTGAACACAGGTTTCAGAGTGGCAGCCGTGTTAGTCTGTATCCGCAAAAAGAACAGGAGTACTTGTGGCACTTTAGAGACTAACAAATTTATTAGAGCATAAGCTTTCGTGGACGAAATTTGTTAGTCTCTATAGTGCCACAAGTACTCCTGTTCTCTTTGAACACAGTCTTTCAAACAGTTGTGCACCCACCTTAGAATAATATTATCTAGACCACATTTCCCTAGTTTGCTTATGAAAATGTCATGTGGGACTGTGTCAAAACCCTTATTAAAATCAAGATATATCATGACTACTGCTTCCCTTCATCCACTAGGCCAGTAACGAACGAACGAAAGAAAGAAATTAGGTTGGTTTGGTATGATTTGTTCTTGTCAAATCTGAGCTGGCTGTTCCTTATAACCCTATTATCCTCCAGGTACTTACACTTGATTGTTTAATAATTTGTTCCATTATCCTACCAGATACCGAAGATAGGCTGACTGGGAGTGTTTAATTTGTACTGGAAGACGTGCCAGGGCTCAAGCAATTTTTTTTACTTTCATAATTGATGCAGCAAGCCCAGAGGTGCTGGGGCTATGAGCAGCCAAGCCTAGAGATGCCAGGCTCAGCCCTGGCACAAATTAAGATGACTGGTCTATAATTCCCTGGGTCCCTCTTTGTTCTCTGTTTTAAAGACAGGTACCATGTTTGCCCTTCTCCAGCCATCTGGGACCTCACCCATCCTCCATGAGTTCTCAAAGATAATTGCTAGTGGTTCTGAGATTGTTTCAGGACAGTGTACGTGTTCCCGGAAGAACAATGGACATTGTGCATTCCTAAATGCTGTGATATGTATCAGAAGACTCTGGTCAATCCACGAGCAGCACTGACTGGCTCCAGAGAGGCTCTCTACTAGAAGATGGGTGGTCACAATTCAGAGGGCCTCGTGGTCCATGGTGGAAAAGGGAAATGAAGGAGGGAGGGATAAGCAATTTCTTCCCTATTTCCTCCCACAGCCTCAAAAAAATCAGTAGCTGATTTGTAAGTCTCCTTCCTTCCTTTAATCAAGCTGCAGATGAGGATCAAGGATTGTCTTTCAATCCCGGGGATTGTTAGAGTATCCTGCATTGTTGAGTTAATATGCTGGGTCTGACATCCATGCCCAGGACTCAGGTGATCCTGCACTCCAGCTCCTTTCCACAGGCAGTTTAATGAACAAATTAAAAAACCTTATCTATGAAAAATAATCGCATGTGAAAAAGATTCTGCTCCCAGCTACAAATTATCCTCATCTGTCTATACAGTGTGGTCATTCTGAATGTGTGAATAATTGGATGCAAACTCCTAGATCATTAGAAGATGATGGTCATGCCATGTGTCTCTGGGAAGGTAATTTCCTCTAGATTTACACTGAGGTCTCAGATCTGATCTATGTCCTTGATGTGACAAGGTAGTGAGGCTTTCTAGCCAGGTAATGTGCAGGCAAAATGACCATAGAATTATGCCAGCTGAGGATCTGTCCACTATTTTGTTTTGTAAGTTTGGTAAACTTTTATTATTTTACAAGAATGAACTCATTTAATTGACCTAAGTCTTTAAAATGCAATTTACTTCCACCAGAGAGAGACACTTCTAGGCCAAGGAGCACTAGAAAGTACAAAACATGTTGACAATAGATTTAAAGACAATTGTAAATGTAAAAATATATTCCCCTTTGCCAGCTTAAAAACCTACTGTCCTCTACCAGGTGCTCGGTACCTCAGTTCAGAGCACACTTTGAACTGATCAGTTCCTTAAACCCTGATCTCGGAAAGAGCCAGTGACTTCAATGGCGCTCCGCATGCATGGAGCACATTGCAAAGCGGTCTTTTACTTAATCAAAACTTTCTTTGAAATCAATGGAATGAAAACTGAGTGAGGATTTGGGCCTCAGTTAAGGTAGGAGAAAAGCAGGTTCTCTTTTTCTTTCTGCCAACCCTGCTTCCCCTTCCATCTTCCTGCTGGATCTTCTGTACAATTCACATTCCTATTCCACACAAGTGTTATTGCCTCTTGGACGTGAAGGATTTCATGACGAATGGTGGCAAGATGGTACTGTTGATAAAGTTTGGGCCTGAGACCAGCTAAGCATGAGGCATGAAAGGAGAAACACAAAGACGTTTGGAAATGAGAGGGGTAGGACGATGAGGTGAGGGGGCAAAGGAAAGGGAGGGAGAAGAGGCTACAATGAAGGTGAAAAAGTGCTGGGCTGCTGGCCTACCAGAGGCGTGAGGAAGAGCAAGGAGATGAGAGATTCAGGCTGTGTCTGTTAGCGTGAAAAAATGTCCTTGGAGATGAAAGCAAAGAGAAGGGAAGATAAGATACAGGACGCAACCAAGGGAGAGGGAAGAATGACAGATAAAGCAGGTGAAGGCAAAGAAGGAATGATGGAAAAAGCAGGAAGGGGAAAAGAAGCAGGAGATCAAATGAAGCAGGGAAAAGGCCAGGTGAGGAAGAGGGAAGGGGTGTAACAGAGAAGAGGAAGGTGACATAGGGAGATGGAAAAGGAATGATATAATAGGGAAAGGAGAAGGAAAATGGTGCTGGGAAATTTGAGAGGAGAAATGAAAAGGGAGGGAGAGAGCAACAGAAGGGGAAAGAGATTGAGAGAGAGAGGAGGGGATGAAAGGGAGGGAGGAGACGAGGAGGAGGAAAGACTGTGAAGGAGGGAGAAGAAAGTGTGGAGGTGGAACTGGCAGGGATGTAAAAGACAGAGGAGGAAGGATGATTACAGAGTGGAGGATCAGTTAGCAGTAAAAGGAGGAGCGGGGACAATGGGTAAGATAGGGACTTTGAGGGTACATGTAGGAGGGGAGAAAGGTTGAGAGAAGACTCGGCTGTGGGAGAGAGGAGATGGGGGGAAAAAACTGGAATGGAGGAGAAGATTGGGTGGCACCAGATAGAGGAGTGAAGGATGTGTGCAGGGGGAGAAAGGGATGGGGAAAAACCAGCAGTGATGAAAGAATGGGAAGGGGCGGGCAGGGATGGGAGAGGAAGAGGGGCTGTGTGTGGCAGCAGGGACGGAGGGATGGGGAGGAGGAGGGGCTGTATGTGTCTGGGAGGGAAGGAGGGATGAAGGGAAAGAGGAGGAGGGGCTGTGTGCTGTGGCGGGGGGGGAGGGAAGGAAGGAGGGAGGGATGAAGGGAAGGGGAGAGAAGGAGGGGCTGTGTGTGGAGGGGGAAGGAGGATGAAGGGAAGGGGAGAAGGGAGGGAGGAAAGGAAGGAAGGGAAGAGGAGGGGCTGTGTGTGGCTGGGAGGGAAGGAGAGGAAGGGGGGAAGGAGAGGAAGAGGGGCTGGGGGGGATGAAGGGGAGGAAGAGGGGCTGTGTGTGGCTGGGAGGGATG